>NC_139482.1:127250440-127285440 GCF_008360975.1 Lichenostomus cassidix | reverse complement strand
TGTCAATCATAATTTTCTATACTAACTTATAAAAAAATTAGGAAACTGAATATATCCACATTTAATTAACATACTAAAAGTTGAACATGCTTGTTCTGTGCAAAGAAAATCTGTTCAATCTATTTAGATAAATTTATCTGCAAATGTTCATGTTTATGGTTAAAGAGCAAGAATGAACATTTCTTTGGGAGAAGGAAAACAAGTAAAATAAATCAGGTTTTGCTGAACAGTTCAAAATTTGTTTGTCTTGTAGGAATGCCCATGCATTAAAAAGGTCCTTTTTGTTTGTGATCATGGATAAGAAACACAAATTTGTTGTTTCTCCCTTCATTACTCACCTGCTAAGTAGGGCCTTCACATTTCTACCTCACAGGCATGCTGAGATATGATGATGCATCTTTAAAGTATATACCCTATTCAAATGCTAGATCTGATTTTTTTATTTCTTCCAGATATTTATTTGTAAATATATATGAACTTCTCCAACCATTTTCTGCCATGCGAGGCAGTTCAGGTAGTTGGGTTTCTTGACTTGAATTCTGTGTGAGCTTTTTTTAAAAAACAGTGAAATTAAAGCAAGTGAAGAACCCTGCTCATGACACAGTCAGCCAGCCATTCAATCTCTCTCCCTCACTGATAACCAAAAGAAAATATCTACTTGGTTCTTTCACAAAATATTTCTGTTCTGTGTAGGTCTGAGAAGACTTCCATATTCCACAACCAGCTCTTCTTTCCATCCTAAGATGAATAACTGATAGCAATTTCTTTTTTCTTCATTGTTAAAAGTTTCATATGTACTGACTCTATTCTGGCATTTTTTGTGACTCAGTAGTTCTGCTTTCATGGTATAGCAACAGGTACTGGAGCATTTGTCATTGTTAAAATGCTAATCAAGTAATTGACGAAGATCCTGGGCTCAAAACTTTCCAGAACATCTGCTTTTTATTTGGTTCTCTGCACATTACTGTTAGAACTTTCTTGACTTATGCAGTATTTTCCTGTTTAAAAAAGGAGTTATTTTAGTTTTGTTTGTTTGGAATTTTTTTTAAGTGGGAGTTATTTCAAAAGCAAAGGAAACTAGTGAAGTTCTTTGTCTTATCTTTAGTTACTAAAGGTTATGAAATTTAATCCAATACTTAAAAATTCTGAGGTGAAGAATCATTGTGCAGTAGTCATGGAACAAGAGAGGTCAAGGCACATCACTTTATGGTACAAAAAGTAATCAGGTAAAAAATGAGTGGCCTGCCTTAGTATCGATGTTGGCATGTACTGCAAAGAAAGGAAGGTATTTCCCAAGATGTGTAACTGTCTCTTCAGAGGGAAAGGGCATAAGGTCCCACCTGTTCTGGCAAAAAGTATGACTAAGTATGACCCCAGTAGAAGGGCAAAACATGCTGCCCAGCGATCAGTGAGCATTTCCAGTTCTCTTTGAGTCCTGGTAATCTCCAGCCCATGACCCAAGTCCCAGTGGGGCCATGAGAGAACAGTTAGAAATCCTTCAAGCTACATCTGGCTAGGAGGAGGATTGGAGCCCTCCAGGTGATTAATCAAAGCTCTGGAACGTGAGATTTTGTTGTAATCTTTATCTTAATGTGTAACTGCAAGTGTAATGGGAAGGCTGAGGGCAACCCTATTCTCAATCCTGTTCTCCCCAAGGCCCTTGAAAGATGATGACTGAAGCAGCTTATAGAGCTGCAGATCCCCTGGTTTCAGACAATTTCTGAGTACTAACTGCAGTTTGAATGGGAAACAAATATTGAGGAAAGATTGTCACTTGTTTAAAGCAGCTGCTCCATAGGACTTGAGGTTTTTAGATAGTAAGAAAGCAGAAGTCAGCTAAGACAGAGCTTTTCCACATCTTTAAAGATGTGGAACTCCTCAGACCTGATTTTCTCACTTACATTTACAGGTTTTTTTAACGTTTTCAGTAAACTCCTGTCCTTTCATGCATATTTAGTACAGCTATAGCAACTTTTGGAGGCTGCCTGCTTTCAGGCAGCTAACCACAACAAACCTAGCTGGGGATGATGGCAAGAGCAGGCTTTCCTCTGATTTCTGATTTTTCTTCTTCATCTCTGTTGAAACTGCTTGCAAATTGCCCTCTTAATGTGTGCTATGCTCTTGCAGGCCAATCTGCCCCTGCTGCAGCGGGAGCTGCTGCACTGTGCAAGGCTAGCCAAGCAGAACCCAGCCCAGTACCTCGCCCAGCACGAACAGCTGCTTCTGGATGCCAGCACCACCTCACCTGTTGACTCCTCAGAGCTGCTTCTCGATGTGAACGAAAACGGGAAGAGGCGAACTCCAGACAGGTGAGCACCACCGTGCCCTTCATACCCTGCTCAGAGTGTCTGTGGGCCTGAGGCGCTGAGCTCCACCAGCAAGGGGGGAGCGTGTGGGTGGGTGCTGGGGGGATACTCGGATGGTGTTCCCAGAATGTGGGTCTTGTCCTGCCTTCAGGTCCAACCTGACCGTGAATGTTTCCAGAGATGGGGCATTTAGCACCTCTCTGGGCAACCTGTGCCAGTGTTTCACTGCCTTCCTTGCTAAAAATTTCTTCTGTATACCCAGTCTGAATCTACTTGCTTATTAGCTTAAAATCATTATCCCATGCTCTGTCATAACAGGCCCTGCTTATGCATGTCTACATATACATGCATGTGTGTATATATATAGAGAGAGCTACATACACATATATATTTCTGTGTATATAAATATAATATGTGCACGCACTGATTCTGTCACCTGAGGACACACTGTGGTCATATCCACACAGAAGTAATGGTCAGCCAGTGCTGTATTACTTTATGCACAGTATTTCTGTTATGAAGTGACAAGCAACAGATCATGCCAGTTCCATATGCAAGTCCTTTGCATTTGACATTTTGTTGAACTCAACATTAAGTATGAGGAGAGTTGCTAAGCATTTATATTGGGAAGTACAAGGCAAACCCCAGAGCACAGTCAGGGCTTTGACTCCTTCTGCTGTGCCATATTTGCATATCCATACATGGAATATGCATAAGGATATTTCTTCCAAAGAGGAGAAGTGTACACTGAAATCTGTTTTGTTGTTGAGCTGAGAAAAGAGTCCATGCAGAAATGGGGGGCAAGCAAATGCATCTGCGTGAAGTACAGTAGCTCTAGGGGTATGGCACAGTTTTTGTTTTTTGGAATAAGGTTCTTTGTTTAGTGTTACAAGGAAATTACTCTTGTGGTTATTTACTTTTAACTGTGCTCCAATGCTAATGTTAGAAATTCTAATGGCATTTACAGTTTACCTTTGGGAGACTTAGGTACTGTATTTTTCATTGATTTGTTTGCCATGGGTTATATAGTGTGGAAAACTTTCATTATGCTGTCCTGCCAAATACCACTACCTGTATGCCTGAGGTATGCAAGTGTCCTAGTTATCCTTTAAATGAAAAAGATGAAGATTTGCAAAATCAAAGAAGCCTCGTAACGTTGTACAGGTGACATTTTTGTGTTGGAACAGGCTTAAATGGCACAAAAATAAAGAGAAAACACAGTAAAACTTTAGGCTTCTCATAGCCAGTAGTGAGAAGTAAAATTTAAAGTAACAAAGCCATTAGACAGAAAAAGATGTGAAAGTATTTGAAATTAGTTTTCCCGAGATTGTGTTTTAGAAAAATCACTATGGACCAGTGAGAAAATTAAGGTACAAGTAGAGAAGCTCTTTTTATGTGTACATGCCCTCTTTTCACCAGTTTTTCCAGACACCTGGACCAGACTGAAGCAGCTATTGGGGTTAACACAAGCGTGTTTCTGCACCTTAGAAAGATGATTAATTTTTGAACGCTTTACATGTATTCTCTTACTCTGTGCAAGTAAATAACTTTTCCAAAGCTGAAATTTAGCACCTTGGGGCAGTTCTGTATATCCTCAGTCTTTGCAGAGTAGTGTACCAAAACATGTGCTAAAAAGGCCTCTTAGTATCTTGTGAATAACTTAAATGTCAGCATGCTGTAGTTCAGCGTCAGTAGCAGACACAACATTTTTCCTACAAGGAGATAGACACACATGAAATTATCTCATAAGCCAGTAAGGTCATGCTTTACAGAATATGGAGGAAAAGAAGGATGTCCCTTCCTGACAGCCCTAACTAATTTTTTTTTCCTGTTAGTAGAGAGCAGTATTACTCACATCTTCCATAAAGCCACAAAAGAAAAATGTAAAATAAAGTATTTACTTTGCTTTCTGTCCTTAACATTTAAAATAATGCTCCCTCCCTTTGAGACCCTGTTTGACTGCATTGAATTTTGGTTATTTTGTAGTAAGTACAGCTCCCCTGTGTTATCTGCAGTCCTGCTTGTGAGGGAGAAGATGGGTGACGCAGGTAGAGACCGGGACAAGAACTTCATAATGGAAAGACCCTGTATTGGTTTTACCGCAAAAAGGACATAAGATTAGCTCATAAAGGGACCAGAAGATCGGGAGAATATTGGATTTTAAAGTCAGCCTTCATATTTTAATTAAAACTGTGGCCTAGACCTAGAGAGATTTGGGTCTGGTTTATGAATTTTGTTCTCAGCATTTCCTTTTAGTTAAAATATTACGTGCTCTTGAAATCCCTAAGTTTCTGCTTGTGAAGTCAGGTGCCTTTGGCTTCAAAACTGAAATCTCAGGCTGTGAACAACTTGAGGAGTCTTCAGTAGTAATGAGCATTTGGAGTGTGGGGTAAACAGTTTAACTTGCAGTCCTGTGGGTAAAAGGCTGTGCTTGAATTCCCAGGGTCCAAGGAGTGTGTAGTTTCGGTTGTCCCACTGGCCTGCACGCTCCAAGGTGCAACAGCTTCGCTCAATTGCAGCCTGAAAATCAGCTCCTTAGTTCTGGGGGAACTGATGTTTCAGAAAAACACATCCTTTCTTTTTCACTCTGCACCTGTTTGCTGTAATGACAAATGCTCATGTGAAAAGAGACTGCCCAGTGTGCCCATGAGAATGGTACCTTGAGCTTAAAAAATAAATTGGTTTTCTTCAGTGTCAACCAACCCTGTCACTGTTGGCTATACAGAAAAAAAATATGCAGTAGGTTTGGCTGAGCCAAGTTCAGTGGAATTGTCTTGTGCACTGAAGAACATTTGTGCAACAGATTTAGTAAAAAGAACAAGATGCTTTTGGAAAGATTCGTAAATTTACTGAACTGGAGTCTGCATAGCTTTTAATTTGGATAATGTAAGTAAATCAACCACAAAAAACTGTCCTCAGAGGCAGAACATGCTTAGACTGAGTGAGTATTGAAACCAAATACTTCTCTGGCTTTATACTCATTACACTATTAATTATTTTAATTGTTTACAGAGGAGCACAAGGAAACATCTGGAAATATATTTACCTTTTGTTTAGATATATAAGTAATTTTCAAAGATACTAATAAAAATACAGCAGAAGATATCAGACATCCTGTAAGAGAAGGGTTTACTGTGACTCCGTTGCTAGTAAATGGAAAAAGATTGTTCAAAGACCACAGATTTCCAGGCGAACTAAATGCAGTTGGAATAATTTTGATTGAAGGTGTGTGTCTTACTGAAGTAAACTGTGGTTTCTTTTTCACTTCCCAAGCTATATGATATATGTATATACACATGCATGCATTGTATGGAATGTGTTTTATATATATATATATATATACACATACACACACACACATTTTTCATTTGGGCATGCGTAACTGCTTACCATTGATTCCAATAGAGGCAGAGTACGGTATAGGATTAGGCAAAGAAAGTGGAATGTGTGTTACATGTAACCACAGCTGCGTTGTGATTTTATGTTAAAATCCACATACAGTAATTTTTTCTGCTTATAATTTCAGAACCTTTTTGCATACCCATTTTCCAATTCTGGTTATTTATCTGCATATCCAAGTTTACTGTATGTGAGGTTTTATAGAGCAATCTGACAGCAGAGCTTCGTGTTTTACTGAATGTTTTCTTGGTGCATATGGTCTGACACGGATGAGCAGCCACGGTGAGATTTTGGAGTCTATTAAACCAGCTCATTAAAAAGATCAATCTGTTTCTGTAATAACACTGGGAACCATCAGTCACTGCAAGTGAGGAAAACTGACACCTGAGGAGACAACACATTTTGGTAATTTGTTCATGACATGTCATGAACAAAGTGTTCACTGTATTTTGTTTACAAGTTTTGGAGTTTACATTCTACTGTAGTAAAGCAAAGGAACTTGGACCAAAGTGAGTTTTTATTTTGGTGAATGAATGCTTAATTATAAATTACATGATTTAAAATACATTAACCACAAAAAAAACTTTTTGCTAATTACTTATCCTTTGAGATTACTGGGAATGGCTGTATGGCATCTGAGCATGTCATATAGTGACTTTACATTTATGACAGCTGCCTACAAAATGCATATAGGATAGCAAAAAATTCTGTTGGAATAGCATTAATTTTGAGTGAGAAGAAAACAAAAGTGGCCATGATAGTATTGTGACTTTAGAAAGTGCTGCTGTGGTTGCTGTACACTTGGAACGCATGACAAGAAATACCTGTCGAAGGTACCTGGGCATAGAATCACCTTTGATAATACTGTTAGGTAAATCTTATTTGAAGAGGCTCCTCATTATCTCAGTAAGGTGAAGGATGCTCACAGCTCTTACAGCTGTGCTCTTTGTATGCCCTGTGTAAATATGAGGAATTTTAAAAGAATTTTCATAATATGAGCTGTTAGCAAGGCAGTAGTAATCTTTTCTGTAACACAGTATTATAAACAACTATTTTATTCCAGCAAAGCATTATCATTTGTTTGCCTCATCAAACCTTTATTGGTGGAAGTCAGTTTAAATCAAAGCATCTTGCATAAATAGTAGATGAACAGCTTTGTCTCATTTTTGCAAGATGACTTTAGTGTTCTTTGAAATTGGTGTAATACTCTTGATCAGGTAAAACCTAATTTTCTAGCCAAGGCAGTTTTGCATGGTCAGATTTTCTACCCAGGAAATTATTCATAAATTGCAATGATTTAAAACTGAAATTACAACCTACAAACAACATAAATTATATTAAATGGGTGCAGCCTAAAAAGTAGTGTCTATTCTGCTATCTTTAATCTGAATAAATCATGGCTTCAAGTAAAATGACCCTTTGTGTGTTATAGCTGAAGGACTCTATCTTTATCATATTGCCAGTTTTCCAAACAACAGTGTTGATTTATGTGCACATCAAGGAAAATGTGGCCAACAGGAGCAAAAAAAAAAAGTGTCAGTCATGTTTCCTACACGTTCACTGTTATTTCTTCTCTATAGCTTGTGGTTACTTTGCAAAATTAGATGAAAACAAATTAAAATTGTGACAGTGTTATATTTGGAACTACTATTCACATGGGTCTGCCAGTTACTGGGAAACAGGAATCCTTCCTCAGGCACCTGGGGAAATGCTGTTGCCCCAAGGGGGTGAGACCTAAAAGAATGAGAAGGACTGAGATCAGAAGCAGACCAGTAGTTGTAAATCAGAGTGTCTGAATTATGGCGCTCTTCAGTACCTTGTCCTTTATCACTATATGCGGTATATTCAGATATAGTAATTTTGGCTGTGATTCCTGTTCTGATGAGGTTTTCCAAGTTGTTACCTTTTTATCTATTTTTATATGGTCAGAAACATAAAATGGATTTATGTGCAATCTCATTCTAGTTTTCTGCTAAGCTGTTTATATGGTCAGTACAGAAAATATAACAACAAATTGTGGAATTAAATTTTAACACCCAGAAAAGACAAGATAACCATTACACAACATAATAGCAAAAACATGATTTTAATTTCAGTAAATGTATTTTCAACAGTCATGATAGTTTCTATGTTAGTTAAAGTTCAGCGATATGCTGGTGTGTTTTGCAGACTAAAGTAGTGCATGCCAGTTAAAGTAATTCAGTACAAAGCATTCCTAAAAACTACAGAAATAACTGTACATTAAGTTAAAACATATACCTTTTTATGAAAATACAAGATTTTAACATCAACATCAACCTGTAGTCCAGAAAAGGATAACCGGATTCCCGCGTGTCCCAGTTTTCAGCCTTTGCTTTTCCTATACTGAGTGATAAAAAAAAGTTGGTGAGTTATTTAATTGTTTGCTGCTTCTGAGTTTTACCCATTTAAATTAGAGAACATTCTAACAGTAGCACTAGAGAACTCAGTGCAATTTAATAATTTGTCTTGTACAGACAGGACAGTATTTTTTTTTCTCTTGCATAGTATTTTGCCAACTAGAATACCGGCACAATGAGTTCAAGTGGATGTGTGCAAAGAAAACACACACCAGCAACTAAACACAAAACTTGTCTTGAAGAGCTGTCAGGAACATCACTACCCATTGGGAGTTACTGCAAGCAGTTACATCATGCCAAAAGTAATAAAAAAGTGTATGATGAACCTCAGGTTTTCTTGGTCGGGAGTTTTCACAGGCATGCTGCATTTGTTTTGGAGCAAGGTACGTGCTCCACTTTAACAAAGTATGTCTTTTATATCTGCCCAAAATTAGAATAGATGTCCTGCTGTGTTGGTGAAAGATTTTCCCCTTTTTGCCAAGTTACGGTTTAATAAAATATATATACCTGCAGCGTCTCTGGCATTAGTAATTTTGGTGAGGTCTCTGAGAAATCGCTTCACTCCTTCTGAAAACAGTGCAGCCCATCTTTTAATTTCCTGCTGCTAGTTACGAGATCTTAGTTTGATCCTCTCTCCCAGAGGATATTGGCAATGATTTCGTTTCATTCTTCCTTTCACGGGCAGTAAATGGGAATCTCTTGAGGGGAGACAATTAATACACTGAGTGTTTCCCCACTGACAGTCCTCAATGGTGGTTTATTGGTTCCTGGGGGAAGGTTTATTGTAGGGCAGTTGGTTTTAACAACAGGCAAACAAGAAAATTAACTCAAATTTACCTTTCTGTCAAAGTGCCAAAAAATTGTGTTATTACTAGGAATGGTATATTATGCCATCAATTTCTTACAGAGGATAAAATTATTTTTTAAAAAAGCTGGAATATATCAGTTTAATAAAGGTTTTTGGAGAGAGGTATGAAAGCTCAGTTCACACTATTTATATCTAATGAACTTTCTGATCAAAGCTAACATTTAGCAGGTTTTCTTTATTCATGGGGTTAAAAAACCATATTTCAGTGAAATATAACTTCACCAAAAGGGTTGTGAACCCACTGAAGTAACTCTAGTCTTCCTTTTTTTTTTTTTTTTTCTTTTTTTAAATTTTAATGGAAAATTTGTTCAATGTGAGTTCAAGGTTCTCAGGCAGAGGTGTCAAGTAGAGACTTCTTTGAAAATAGCTGATTGTGAATTGAAGAGTACCTAGAACATAGAAAACCCCTCTCCTTCTCCTGAGTAGCTCTTCCAAGCTTCCTAAGCATAAAACCTCTGTCTAAGAGTAATGGAGCGGAAAATTCTGAACATTACTGAGGACTTGAGTCTAACCACTTCTTCCTGCAACATTAATGACAGTCTCAGCACCTTTGACTGGAATAGCCCAGATGGTACAAAAATCTCTGAAGGATGCATTTCTCATCATCTAGAGTCAATTCTTTCCCAAAGTCTCAGGGTGACACTGATCTTGATGGGCGCTCATGGCATGTTGAGCTTCAGCACACTGTCATGCATTACTAGACTGTCTGGTATCTTCTTGAAAAAACATTTCTTGAACTGCAGATTTCTCCTAATCACTATAATCTATAGCACTACTGAAAAGAGGAATTACTTGGTCTCTAGCCTCATGTATGAGTTGATTGTTTCACCTCTGCAATTGCATGTGTATATTCACCCGATCAGCTGGCGATCTCAGCGAAGGCTGCTTGCTCTCCAGCCCCTCATTAAGTGGCTCCATCAGAGGGCTCACCCCACTAGTATTTCTCAGGTTACAGGGATGATTAAAGAAGGTGAATGAGTCCTTTGTATGTTTTGGACCAGCAGTGTTAGGAAATGTTCTGCAACACCACACACTTGAAGCAAAGTGAAAGAACAAACTTTAGTTCCTGAGGCTGCATGTGTAGGTGGGGGTGCATGTTCCCAAGCTCTGTTCACTAAGTGAATTAAAGTTCATTTGCTTTGTTTTTCAGAACCAAAGAAAATGGCTTTGACAGAGAGCCTTTGCACTCAGAGCATCCAAGCAAGCGGCCCTGCACTATTAGCCCAGGCCAGCGGTACAGTCCAAATAATGGCTTATCTTATCAGCCCAATGGTCTGCCTCATCCCACCCCACCTCCACCTCAGCATTATCGTTTGGATGATATGGCCATTGCCCACCACTACAGGGACTCATACAGACACCCCAATCACAGGGACCTCAGGGACAGAAACAGACCTATGGGTAAGGCACGTTGATTTTCTGTATTGTTTTCTTAGGTTTCTGTTTGCCTTGTAACTGTATTGTGAACAGGACTTTTTTACCCGCTGTTTAAATATAGCCTTTATGGCTGCTGGTCCATCCAGCTGGTTCTAATGACCTTATTTCAGATCTATATTTGTAAAAGTGGATTGAATTGTGTCTTTAAGTAAGAGGGCCAGAAGGGAGAGCAACCTGTGTCTTCAAAGCTGCATAGGTGACATGGACACTCAGGTGTATGACAGGCAAGGACAGGCAGAGCCTTTTATTTTTCTTCTAATGCCAGATTTGTGATGGTCACAACATCAATATAGCTTGATTTCAGCTTAGAGCAGAAGAAAGTTGTTATCTTTCAGAGAAGTGTTCTGTGTGTGACATCTCCAGAGCGTGGGATGTCTGCAGAGGATGTGAACAGCAGAAGCACCAGCCACACCCCACACAGCACGGTTTTGTTTAATGGGATCTCTGATGCTCTTGGATTTTGCTTCACATCTGCACTTACTTTCTTCCTTGTTTTAAACAAATCTTCAGTAAAAGAGGAGCACTTACAAATATTCAGCATCTGTATAGAGGAGGCTAAACAAAGAACAAGTGTTGGTTTCCCTTGAGTGTTGATAATAAATACTGGCTTGGTTGTATCATGTTGTCAGCTGCTCTGATATATGTGCTACATTTTAACCACATGTCGTTTAAACATCTGTGAAGGGATGAACCCTTAGTGATACTCTGTTGACATGGTAGTAATTACTGTATTTAGTGAAATAACACTGAGTTTTTACTAATATTTTTCCAACTATCTGAAGTACAGCTAGTATTCGATGCACTGAGTTACCAAATAATTCCCTTCCTGACTTCAAGTAGTACAAATGAAAAATAATATATTCTATTATGTTATATTCATGTATATAATAATTATACATAGCCAGAAAGAATTATGTCCATTTTTGAAAGGTCATCTTGCAACCTATAGAACTTACAGAACTGAAGACACTAAATTGAATAAAACAGTAGCATCTTGTGTGGGCAAAAGTACTAAAGAGAATTTGGAGGAAAGTTTTTAAGAAACAATTTTTTTCATGGTGGCATTCCTGATGCTAGAACAGGTAATGTATGAAGTTTTTGTTTATAGGCATTTTTCTTCTGCTTTTTTTTTTTGCCATAGAGGACTCCCAACATTGTAAACATGATTTGCTCCTCTTTGGCAGGGTTGCATGGCACGCGTCAAGAAGAAATGATTGATCACAGGCTAACAGACAGAGAATGGGCAGAAGAGTGGAAACATCTTGACCATGTAAGGGCTAAATATACTTTTATGTATAATTGTCTGAAAGGAGCCCTTCTAAGATAGGAATTCAAATTTTTTTCTTTTCAAACCTATCTGAATTCCAGGACAAGTTTTGAAAGCTTTGCTGATTGAATCAGAAGGCTTGATGTTCCCCATTAGATAGTTCATATCAGGCCTTGCTGATAAGTGTCTTCTGTGGTACCCTAATTATTAGAGACTGCCAAAAGAGGAACAGACTTTCTCTATAAATGCTGGATCTGGGGCTTGGATTTGTTCTTGAATTTATTAGCTCTTGTAAATTTTGTAGGCATTGGTTCTGGACCACATCTTGTGTCGTCTGTGGTGCCATGTAATACTAGTAGTAGAACTACGGCCTGTTCAGTCTGTTTCTCCTTGTCTTTGCTCTTTCTCCTGTAAGTCCCTATCTGTATAGTTTAGTATCACCAGTTAAAGAGGAAGGGATTGTCATTGTGAAAACAAGTTTAGAATTTTTCAGCTATACTTGAGATTAACAGAGAGGGACTCCTTAATTACTAAAATGAAGTACATTAATGTTTTCTGTATTATTATGTCACTCTGAATAAAATGTTCTTCCTTGTTTCTCTGCTCCATCCCCCACTGTGAATAGTTGTTGAACTGCATAATGGACATGGTGGAAAAAACCAGGCGATCTCTCACTGTCCTACGGCGATGTCAAGAAGCAGACCGTGAGGAGCTGAATTACTGGATACGGCGGTACAGTGATGCAGAGGATTTAAAAAAAGGCGGTAACAGCAGCAGTAGTCATTCCAGACAGCAGAGTCCAGTGAATCCAGATCCAGTTTCATTAGGTACGGTATCCTCACTGAAAATCGTGTCCTGATTCTCTTTAAGCTCATCTGTGTGCGAGATGATGTTTCCATTTGTTCTTCTGATTCTTCTGTTATAGTGATGATTCCTCTCTGTTGATTACTGAATTAACTATAACTCTTATGCCCTAACTGTGATGTTTTTGGGTGAAATGGCTTGGGGTTTTTTGGGTGATGCTTGATAACTTGCATTCAGCAAAGTCGTGGTGGGAGTAGTGGGGTGGGAGGACAGACTGTAGTGGAGGGGTGGCAGAACAGTGACATGTACACTGTCTCTCTGTCCCTTCTGACTCCTTCTCTTGCCTGATTGTTTAAAAAAATCTGTAGGTACTCCTGGATTGTTTGCACTTTGAAAGAGAGGGCTTTCACCTTCTCAAATCAAATTACTTAACTTAGAAGTTGTCTTCCTAGGGAAATGAGGGAAACTGTAAACATATAGGCACTTCTTAGCTGTACTTGGTTTCTGTTTAAGAAAGGAGCAAGATTTGGGATGCTCACAGCCATGTACACATAATCCTCCTAGGTCTGTGTCCATCACTGCAGCTCGTGCAGGTGTGTCTGAGGTAGTTTGGGTACTGTTTGTTGTGTAGCTCCATGGAGGTGTGCAGGTCTTCGCTCAGGCTGCAGAGCTTGAGCTGGGGGGGCTGCAGCTACCTTACAAGGACCAGACCCAGCAGCTGGGCTCTCACCCCTGCAGACCTTCACAGTCACCCTGCCATGGTACCTCACACAACTACTCTAAGAGGACTCTGCTGTATAAAAACAAGCTTTTACTCTGGGGGCTTTTTGTAAGTTGTTAGTATTTTGGCTTTCTTTTACCCCATCCCCTCACTTTCATGGCAAATATGGTAAAGAAACACATCTTGGTGATGCCTTTTTATTGTTCTTTGCTCTTTTGAAGACAAAAGAAGACTACGCTTGCTTCCCTAATACTGTCTTATAAAAAATAAATTGTCTGTATCCAATGCCATCTACTCAAAATTGTCATAAACTGTGCTCATTAGTAGAACTGCATATGTGTGTTGTTTTGCAACTGTATTTTAGTTTTGCCTTTTGCCTTTAAGAATAACTTATTAAATCAAAAACTTGGTTTTTTGCAAGAAGAAAAGCAGAAAAACATATCTTATCCCATCTCCATCATTCTCTTGGTAAATCTCTATAGAGTTATTACTGTAATATTTAGTGCCTCTTGATAACAAACAAATCTTTTGTGTGTGTGTGTGTGTCAAATTACCTGAGTCAATAACTCTATAAATGTGCTCCAATCAGTGTAAGGAAGGGTTATGGAAATGCTGTTCCCAAGTTCACTAATCAGTCTAGTCCCTAGAGGAGCCTTTCTCAGAAAGTATTCAGGTAATGGCTTGTATGAACAGTGCTAAATGTAATGTAAAGAAAGACTCATAAATGCAGCATCTGAAATGTCGATCACATCTGCAGCTTCAGGAAGAGCACTTGTGAGTAGATCAAAAGCAGTGGATCACTTCTCTAGTAAAGCTGTGATGCAGAAAGAGACAGGCCATGGTGCTTGTGTAGTTAGTAGGTAAAAAAAAATTGAAGGCAACTGAGTGTTTGTATTTCCGCAAGGAAACTGGAACTCATGACATTCATCAAAACTTTATAGCTAATATTAGAATCCAAGAAGAATAGTCATAACCACAACAGGTACAAAAGATAAAATGAAGATCAAGAATACAGTCTAATCCCTGTATTACTATTTTGCTTTTGTATTTGTCAAGATGAATTCTTGGAAACAGCAAAGCCTGTTGGCTTAAAAGATAATTATACAGCACAGCCTTTGGCATTGGACACATCAGTCAGCTCTGTAGTACTGTGGGTACAAATGAACTAATTGGAGTGAGTCCATTCAGTTTTAACATGTCCATTTTGGTTATTTGGTTGAAAAAAATTTTTCTGAGACTCACAAACATGAAACTTGGATTGCTTCAGTGATGTAGCATCCATGTCAATCATAAATATTGGTAAGAAGTGCTTTTATGTCTGACATGGCAGGGAGAAAATACTTACTTTGGAATCTGTGGAAAGGTAATCCTTATCTCTCCTCAAATCTGGTAGTAATCTAGTTAACAAAATGAAACTCCCTAATATTCAGAGGTATAATAAAACTAAAGCAGTGTCTGTGAGCCTTGAGATGCTTCAGGGTTTTTTATTTTAGTTTTGTAGTGAGGAAAATGGGATTGAAAAATTCTTCCAATTTTTTAATTAAAGTACCCCAACATGTAAATACTTGGGGGTTTGCTACAGAGATCCTAAATATCAGTGATTCCCCTTTGTACCTTTTTTTTGGGTTTTTTTTCAAGAAGGTAATCCACCCTTTAAATCCATTTTGTCATCTTCACCAGCAAGGGAGAAAAAAGGCTGCATTGGCTACATATGGCTACATTGTCTGTGCCTTTGTTTCTTTTTCTTTATGATTCAAATACCATCACTGAATTGACAGCTTCTTACCACAAACATTATGCCACAGTCTTCATAGATAGCTCTTTCTGAAAAACTCTGAGCTGAAACATAGCATGGATAGTTTGAGTTCAAAAGTAATTGAAGAAAATTCTGGTTGTCATTTTGAACCAGTGGACCCTTTTTCCTGCCAAAGAGTTTTGTGCTTCTTTTAATTTGACATCTCTGTAAATCATGTTGAGCATGGCAGTTTGCAATATCTGATCAATAATTTTCTGTTGATATTTTTAATTAAGAAATTAAATGAAATATTTGATCATTCATTTTAATGCATTGTAATCCAATACACATATTAGCCAGCTACAACAGGTTACAAGCTCCCATTATTCTCCAAGAGTGTGCTGAAGGTAAGATGGGTCTATTCAGTCTGAATAATACATGTTTATGAAAGTCTAAAAATGACTCAGACTTTATATATATTCACTTGATTAACTGTGATGGTCTATGAAGTGAATAATACATCATCCTACTCCTCCATTTCTGCTGAGGAATTTCAGTACTACATACTGCAGCAGGACTGCAACTTTCGTCCTAATAGTGAATAATTACACATATCAGACACTGTATACTGAAATACACACAGTGGGATAAATTAAAGATGAGAGTTCTTCAGCATCATGGGTTATAAACAAGATCTATAACCATACAGAGTGCAGCTGTGGCTCTAGATAAGTGGAGCAGGCACACATCAGAAGGTCTGCAGCGGTGTTGATATTTTGTGTCTGTTGAATTTATCTGAATGGAAATCTTACAAAGTAGAGTTTGAAATCTCCAACTGAAGAGTGCCAATACCTGCAGGATTTGCCTCAGGAAACCAGGATTCTCAGAAGTGTATGAATTTGTAAAAAACACATAGGTTAGCCATTTTTTAATATATTTTTAAATGTTAACCCTTTCAGACCATTTTTATTTTCCCTAAGGCTGTTCACCATCATGTTTTCAGTGTTAGCCAGAGCATTCCTGCCAATACATGTCTATTCATGCTGTGATTATAAACCCCTTCCTTTGCCATTTGCAGATAATCGGCATTGCTGTGATATGCATGATATTCTCAACATGAGCTAACCGTAATGCTGTGAATACCACAGTAACATTTATAACTTGTAATTCTAGAATGTAAAGCCTCTGTGATACTGGTCACTGATGACATTAAGTATTGCTCTTAATCCACTCACCGCATGGGAGGTTTGGGCTAGATTGTGGCTTACTGAACTGCATGCTGTTAGGTTGGGCTCCAGCTGTAGAAACATTGCATGTTTGTATTCTCAGTGCTCACTTCTGACTTGGCCTCTGCTTGGAGATCGTTCAGTAATACAGTACCTATGCGGTTTTTCTTATTCTTTTAAAATGAGAACACAACAACTATATTTTAAACGCAATTTCAAGGGTGTTTTAATAGCCACAAAAGTGTATTAGAGGGCAAAGAAGGACAAAGATGTACTTAGAAATACTGGAAACATGTGCCTGTCAACCAGGTTTCCAAGGTACTCTCATTCAGTGTTACCCACCTTCAGGTCTGTATCTGTATATTTCCTTATGAGGAACTGGCACACTTTTGAACTTGACTTACAAACAAGGCAGTGAATATTTTGTATTTGTTGCTCTGAGAAGGTTTTTTGTTTGTTTGTTTGTTTGTTTGTTTGTTTGTTTTCTGTGTCTCACCAATGATGCTACATTTATTGTATGATAGAACTTGCATATGAAATATGGAAACCACATAAATACATAAAAAAGCTTATATATTTAATTTGTTCAGGGCTGATTATATGTAGCTTTTATTATTTTTGAGCCTTAATATTCAGTACAGTATGTAGAGTATTGTTGTCCTTGCCAGTATTTTCATAAATACAGTAAGTTCCAAAAAATCATCAAAACATTGGCTGTTCACCTCCATTTCTTACTGCTTTGTATTATAGACTTGCATGGCACTGTCCAGTGACAAAAGCCTCAATTCTTTTGTTTTGCTAATCTATCATCTGTCTTTCTTTCCAAATATGAATTAGGCTTTTTGAGAGTTTTGAACATATCTTCTTTCTATTTTGTTTTGTTGGGTTTGAGCCTTATTATCACACAAGAGTTCATATCATTTATTTGGTCCTAGCCTTTTGTCTCAATTTCACTTTGCAGATCCATATTTATGCTTGCCGTTACAACTCTCCACATCCCTGCATGTTTCTTCGTACTTTCAGCATGTTTTCTCTTTGTCTTAAAGCCACCAAAAATGTTCAGTAGAATGTGAGAGCTGAAACCGATGCAAATGTTAATGGTTTTTTTATGTGTATTCTTTTGTCCCACTCCAACAACTTTCTTTCTATTTCACAGGTTTATTTGACATTAAAACAGAAAATTCCAATACCATTTTTGATATCAAAAGTCTCTTTTATTTTTACCTCCCTTAAGCACTTACAGACAAGTACAGATTACTCTATATATATGCTTTTTATTTTCCTTGTTGGGCTTTTTCATTTGGTTCAGTAGGAACTAGACTAATTACCAACACATGCTTTCATGCCTTGCCATGAATTTCAAGTACATTCAGTAGTGTGCCTACTGTTGTTCTGCATAATGGCATTGTTGCATTTTCACCATTAACAAACCTTAGTTGTTATGTCTGACATGTAAAGCCTTTTCCGATATCCTTTTCTGAATGATTTGCCTTGTCACTTCAGGTTATTCTTAATTCTGTCTGATTTAATTCCATTTCCTTCCAGGAAGCACTTACTTTGACTTCTAGGTGCTGCAGTTACTTAGTTAATATTATATGTTTTCCTCATTATGGCTTTTTGCAGTTGCTTTTACATTTAGTATTTTAGAGACTTCACTCCATTGTATTAATCTTAGTTTGAGTTTGCTAGATGCCCAACTTAAGATGTTTTGTGCTTCAGTTTTAATGAGCAATTTTTGTGATTCTTAAGCTGAAAGATACCTTACCTTAAAAACACTGATAATGTAAGATTTATATCCTCTGGTCATTTCCTGTAGTTTAGCCTCAGAAAGATGGTTGTTTTCATGGACTCATCACCACTGACTAAACAATAGCCATGTTACTAATGCTTTTCTTGCTTGGAAAACATGGTTTTTATTATCTTCATAAGTGCTTCTTGTCTTTTTTATGCACCATTCCAAGCTATGGGAAAGTCTCTCATAAGCTCTTGATTTAATTCTTTTTGCAGAGGATCTCATTCCTCATGTAAATAATTTGTGGTTGGAATAAGAGCTTGATTGATGTTTATGTTTTGGAAATTTTAACAATTAGCTGGCAATCTGGTCATTTATGTCATTGAATTCCATTTTTGGAAAGTCATATGTACCAAAAAATCAGTTCCACATCTCTCTCTCTCTCTCTCTCTCTCTCTCTCTCTCTCTCTCTCTCTCTTCCTCCCCCCCCCTGCCAAATATTAAGTGCTACAGACTTAAAAGACTTAAATCAAGGTTATGCTCCCCTTGCAGTGGGTGGTACCTTGAATAACAGGAAAACTGAATACAAAGTACAAGACATGAATACAGCAAACCCCTTTGCCACATTTGGAGCCTGGTTGGGTCTTTTCCTGCAGGTGTTTCATAAAGTGCAGATACGAGTGGTTTAATTCTTTTACTTTATTTTTCTTGGGTCTCCAAACAATGTTTGCTGCTGCTGCCTCTGTCCCCTTAACTGAACTGGCACTGTGCTGTAAGTCTAAAAGCCTCTAAGGGGTGAGAGAAGTGTACACAAGGCTATTTGTCATCTCCAGAATCATACAAGCCAAGTGATACTGAGACTTTTCCCATTTTTGGTATCAGGTCTGAAATCCTCTATCAAGTTGATTAAACCAGTAGAAATAGTTACTTTGCAAAATCTACACACAAACACTCTCTCTCTCTCTCTCTCTCTTTCTCTCTCTCTCTCATTATCGTATGCTTGAGAGGTGTGTAAGTTTGCTGACAAAAATCCATTTTCAATTGTTGTCCCATACTGTAGTGACAAATGAAAGAGCTGGGTAAATCCACTCAGCTGCCTGTCAGATGGGAAGATGTTCTCCCAGTCAGTGTCTGCAGATTCTCATCTAGAAGCTACATCTGTGAAACAGTGCACAGGGCTTGAGATTCCCTACTCTCCGTTGAAAAAGCCCCTGTTGTTTCCGCCTTTGTTAGCTGCCTGCAATATTAAGTGTCATCTTTTAAAAGCATTTATGTGGGCTACTTATATAAACAGTACTGCATAGCTACATATAGTGGTGCAAAAAATGGTTTGTAAAATCTGATGTTTCAGCCTTTTTCTTAAAAATACTACCTTTTGACCAAGTCAGTGAATAAAAATTTGTAAGATACAAAAATTAATACATTTAGTCAAAATTAGTATCAAAGAATGGCACATATATTCTTGTTATATTTCAAGCTCAGACAGCAGATATTTGATTTCTAGCAGTATCTCTAAAAACATTCAAACCTGTCTCTAATGTAGCAAATCAAGTTATTTTATTTAGACAATTAAATTCTGACTCACAGGCAATAGTAATCATGGCAGTGAACTTAGTTTTACGTGTTTGGTTAGATTTTTTTAAATTTTGTCCTCTATTACTTTGAATAGTAGTTAATCAGTTTTTAAATTGTATTTGAAAGGAGCAGCTTTTCATCTGCTGAGGATCTGTATGCTAAATTTCAAGCCAAAGTGAATTTTCTTTTTGTGTTGTCTGATCTTAGGTCTTTGAAGTCCCTGTGGAAGGGATCTTGCTGATTTCAGAACTCTTAGGCTCAGGCCTAAAGGTTAAACCCTTAAAAAAAAAAAAAAAAAAGTGGAGAAGGGGAAAGAGCTGTCAAAATGTGATTGAAATGTGTGGGTGAATTATGAGCTTCAGCTCCAGTGAGGTTGTTTGGCAGCCTGTCTTTAGGGGCTTAACCTAAAGTTAAAGGTTCTGTTTTTCAAACACTTGCAGCTTCAGTTGCCAACATGGGCTCAGATATAGGAAGGTATAGCTCTGAACTTAAGAGAAACACCCCTTTGCTTTTCTGTGGACAGCTTATTTGATCACTGTAATGACATCTTGACTTTTATCTGCACTCGTCAGTAGCCATTCTTTTTGCACAGAAGTGCCAAACCTGCACTGTTGCCCTCTTCCTTTTTCCTTTTCATAAATACAATGACAAAGGACAAAGCACGTCACTCCTTCAGTTTGTCTCCCAAAGCCTCCCTTAAAGGTGTGGATACTGTCATACAGAGTTGACTCAGAACACTGTAAAATAAAAATAAAATGAACATCTCATCTTGGCTTAAGATGAGACACTCAAGTTATAAGCATTGATCTGGTCTATGTGACATTCATAAGCTGCAGCCATGGCATCCGTTTTGTTTTGAGGAGAGAAAAACTTCACTTGATGTTATTGTCTGAGCAATAATTGAAGAGAAAAGATATTTTTCTCTAAGCCTTGTTCTCAACAAGCAAGCGTTGCTTATGATGCTCTTTCTTTTTCCCTCTTCACCCCCTCCTCCTGCAGAATCTCATCGGGAATTCCTTCACAGGCCTGCGTCTGGATACGTGCCAGAGGAGATCTGGAAGAAAGCTGGTAAGAACTGTTTAAAAACACCAGCTTAGTCTTCTGGCAGCTGTGTGCAGTTGTTAATGCACTGATGTGAGGAATTGAGGGCGGGGGAAGGGCTTACTAGTAACAAGAAGAAATAGTGTTTAATAATCTTAAACTGGAACTGATCAGGACATTAAATTATTTTATAATAGAAGCATCTGCTGCTATAGTTAGGGGAAATATCAGTACTTCTAATATGGACCCCTATTTTCAGGGCTTCTAATGGTTTCAGGCTGAAACTTGATATGTTAAAAGTTTCAGTCTGTTAGCAATTTTAAAAAAAGAAGTTAGTGTGGGTGGGTTTTTTTAAGCTTCAGGGTTCTTACCTAGTTAAGGTAAAAATTCCCAAAGGAGGGGAAAAACCTAAGCACACCTGTTAAAAAAAAGACTTCAACTATGCAAAGTAACCATTCTTAATTTAAAACAGATTTTGTGCCTGTCAGCCCCCAGTGAAGCCTGTGCTCATAAACCTGCAGAGTTTGCAATGAAGTCAGCAAGTTCACATCTCTGCAGCTGCTCTGGCTGTTCGCAGGGCATTGACAGCATCTGCCTGTGCCTGGAAAGCACCCTGGGCAGACACTGTGGTTGTGCAAAGTTTTCTTAACACTTGGAAACTCTGCCTGAGCACAGGAGTTTCCTGGCAAGGATCCCACTCTGGTGCTGGAGCTAAACCTTTGCTCTTTTGACACTGACATCAGAGCTTCCTTGTTTTCAGAGGGGCCAGGAGGCAGCTCATGAACTCCATTGAGATAGTTGAGGAGCTATAAATACACCCAAACACGCACCCCTTTTGAACACCTGTATAACCATGAAGTCTACAGCAGCTGTCTGAGCAGCAGTTAATGATTAAATGGCAAATATGCAGCAGTGTTGATGCTTTCTGATCAAATGTCCTGTAAATGCTTGCTGCTTTCCAGTGTATTTTAAACTAGATACACAGCCTACGTATAAAAATGTTATGCTGTGATCTTGTTGCATCAGACAAGAAGTTGTGTTTTGTATGTAATGTGAGTTTATCATGTAAAGTCTCCATTTGTCAATATGTTAATAGTTTTTAGTTTAATAGTTTTTAGAACTATTGCATTTTCTGTGAAAAATAGTAAAACAATGTACATGTTCTTGGTTTTGTCCAAGAAAACTGTAGCCTTTGTAACTCAGTGCCCAAGAGTAGTTTTATATTACCATATTTATGTTAACATCTTAAATGAAAAATATGAAAAAATATGCAATCCCAGGAAATAAGAGGAGCATTATTGAATTGAATTTCAAAAACTTAATTCCTCCTACAAAATCTAGGGTTTGATATCATTTGGCATCAGGTCATTTGTTTATTAATCATTGATTCAATACAATAGAAGAAAAAGGTTTGTTCATAATTAGCACAAGTGAATTCATGCTTTTGGCTGGAGTTATGAGATTGGATGTGCATTCACATTGCAAGTATTCACCAGTGGTAGTGTACAGGAGCTGTGACATGTCATGTTGTGAACCTCTATGTTATCAGCTCCTTTAAAACAGTTTTTCCTTTGATCCCATTTCCAGTCTCTTATTTTCAGGCTGATGTAGGTTTAAATCAAGTGAGAATGCCTATGAATTGGAGAATAAAAGAAGTGTGACTCTGCAGGATGCATACCTGTATCTATTACTTAGTCAAACATCAGAAAGCATACTGCTTTCATAAACCATGGTGCTACATTTTCAGGAGGGTGCCCTGAAATTGGAGGTCTCCACAATTTCACGATCAAGGTAGTAAAGGTGCCATTCAGCTCTGTGAGAATAGGCCTCTGATGCTATTTGAGATGCTCTGTAGTTTCCTGGTTGGGCAGCAACTGCCAGTCAAGGAGGCTACAAATTCCCCAGAGGTCATTTCTGTTGGTTCAGTGTGGATCTCTGGATGTGTCAAATGTCTGTGAAGACCAATGTACAGAGAACATTGAAAGTGTGAAAATCTGTTTGGGATGCTGAATCAATTGTACTGAAGTAATGTGGCATAAAAATAGTTAATAAGCAAACTCAAAAGCATGTGGAAAAGAGATTAAAGTTTTGGAGATTGACGGACTTCCGTGTAATTCTCAAAATATACCAAGTTAGGCTTGTGCTTTTGTGGTTGCTGGAGAAAGGACATATTATGCAGTACCTTGTGAGTTAAAAGCCATGTAAGCCCACTTCTGTTTCATGCCTCAGTAGAAAGCAGTCATCAGTGTCCTGATTCACCTCATTGAATTATGGATGAAGAGTCCAAGACAAATTCTTGGTGTTCCTCAGTAATCAAGAGGGAGGGAGGCAGGTAATGAGGATCAGTCAGATCATAGGTTGGATGATTTGCTTTCTGGAAATACATATTTCCCTTTATTAAATACAGAGAGGGTCACAGACCTATTGTGGGCTGCTGCTGTAGCTTCTTCTGTGTCATGTAGAAAGTGTCTTCCAGCCATCCCTGTCACTTAGCCAGGCCCAATGTCCATGGCAGTTCAGCTGTAAGCTCTGGAGTTACAGAAGAGGAATGAAATAACCATACTTTGTCATACAAAGACGATAAAGGTCCTGCACATTGTACAGAGTAGTCCTGAGAAACAGATGAAGCATTTTGGGATATGATGTTGACATAACTCTTTGTCACCAACTGGCAATGGCCACACTTGCCTTGGTCAGCCTGAGATGATCCAAAAGGTTGTGGTGGCACAGGACTGCTCATCTGCCCGCCACCTTTCTTTTTCATGTGGACAAACATGCTGATGATGTGAGGGCAGTGACCATGAGCTGGCTGGTGAATCATCATTTTGCGTGAAAGATAAGTACCTCTCCTAAGTCTGCTCCAAGGCCCTCAGACCATGCTGAGTAATGCCTGCTACACATTAGCTGTTTGCTCCCTCTTCTTCTCTCGTGTGTTAGTGCTGCCCAAAGGGAAGGAAGATTTCAGCTGCATTCCTAAAATGACAGTGAATTTGTGCCAAGAATGCTTAGCATTGCTGGGAAAGCAGAGGATGCAGGTACATGCATCTCAGATACTTGGTTTTAAAAACTTCTAGATTTGTGCTTTCTGATGTTGGAATCTAATCACTATTCCTTTCTCTGGAAGTGCAGGGAAAGGAAGAGTGGTGGTGTCATTCTTGGTCTTCATAGCTCAGCATTGTCAACGGAAATAAAAATCTCCTTTGTTGTCACCCATACCACAAACTTAAACTATGAAGCCTGCAGTCTGTGTCTATAAAGTATCAGTAGATAGTGAAAACATTTAGTTTTAGAAGCTGTGAAGAAAATCAGTGATATAAAATTTCATCTGGTTATTTAGGTGTTCATGAGTTTGTAATATATTGAAATAATGATGGTGCATTGCAACCCAGCATATTTAAACTTATTTATTTTGACACTTAGTATAGCAGAACACAAATTCTGTCATCAAAGTTAATAGAAATCTTAAAATCCAATCCACAGTTTAGGCCAGTTGTAAAGACTCAGTCAGGCATATGGCCTCAGAAGTACTTTCAGGCATCTTCATGCTCTCAGAAGCATTACCCAAAACTTACGGAATATAGAAGATAGAATATAATTTTCAATTTCTGTATTTTGACTGAAAAGAAGTAGATTACCTGGGATGAAAAACTAAAATTAGAAGTCCCTGTAAAAATATTGGAGTGTTTAGCATCTGTTTAATATAATAAACTGGCATTTCTAACTACTGCAAATACCTAACTGTAGAACTAAATTCATATGATGTAATGAAAGCGCATTATGCCATACAAGGATCATTTCTATTCATAGCAAATATCAGCAATAATACAGATTTTCTTAAAGAAATCCACTTTGTCAGTAACTGCAGTTCATAGACACAAAATGCCTGTATTTAAGTTGCCTCATTTTTTCTGAAAATGGTAATAAAATTGCATCTGTGTTTGCCTGTGTATATTTCTTTTCTCGTGATCAGTGAATGGTTGCAGTTGGTAATAAATATTCAAGCACCTTGCAAATGTCCTACCAATTCCCTTTGCTGATCTGTGTGTGCCTGTGGGACTAGAATAGGAATGCATAATTTAAATATAAATTGCCTGATTTGCATATACAATTAGACTAGCTGTAGCTTTGATCGTAAGCAAAAATTATTGTCCTGTATTGCCACTTAGATAGAATTTTAATTCACCTTGAATATTCAAAGTAAATTAAGCCTTGGCTATATGGTTGAAGGGTATGATTTTTTCCTCTCCTGAGGCTTTCCCCTAAACAACATTTATGGTAGGGTAATATAAGGGCATATTTTCAGCCTCATAAAAATAAAGGCATACGTTTTATCTCTAAATCCATCTCCACCCCCCTGAAAACTTCAGTTGAAAACATCTCTTGCAGACATGCACACATGTAACGTACACACATACTCCTCAACAGAACTCTTCTTTAATTTTAGCTCCGTTTTAGTCAGTACGTGGCTTAAAGTCTTTATTGTAATTTGCTTAATAACTGAAAAGGGAGACTCCATGTAGTCATTATTTTTAAAATAACAAGTGCAAAGCTATCAGATGTAATTCAGGAGAGCGACTGAGTATCTGTACATGAGAGTTACGTCTGTGTGTGCATGCACACAAGTACATGGGCTAAATACATGGACTAAAACTCAAACCCATAACACTGTCCTAATACTTAGCTTTTAATCTACAGTAAAACATTTTTAATAGAAATCTATGGTATTAATTAAACAGAACATTTAATTAAGGTGGGTTTTAAGTGCATGAAACAATTAAGCGCAAACACTTGAATGAAACATGTCATAATTAGTTTTAATAGAGTGTTAATTGGTACTAGGTTTGCCAAGTTAATAATTACTGCTTATTAAATTTTCAATTAATCATTGTCATTTTGCTTTGAATAAAGATGAAAATTAGATAAACTAATTCAGGGGGAGGATGGTTTCCTTGTTAATTAGAGCAGTTAATTAAAAAAAAATTACTTGTTTTAGTTGTCAATTAAAAGACTGTTCATTAGTAAAATCTTTGCACTCTTCCTGCATCAAAAGCCAAATAACTAATTTGAGACAATCCATGTTTTCTGAAATAAAAGATATGACACTAGTATACCAAAGAAGGGGCTCATACTACCATAGCTGGTTTACAAGAAGCATGAAGGTTTGAGCTTAATGAAGCAGGGTGCCCCAGCTCAGTGTTAATTGTGCTCCAAAGCCTTGCTGGGCAGGGTGTCCTCAAGAGCACGGAAGAGCCAGGAAGTCAAGTCTTCAAGGATAAACATGGATTTGAAGGAGAGATCAAGAGGTTAAATAAGTGTTCATAAACAAATTTTAATTTTGTCTCATAAAACAGTATGTCCAAGATATTAGACCAGTGATTTAAAAAATTTTTTTAAACTCTTGGGTTTTTTTTAACTCCATGTATTTATTTGTTAATGCATGGGAAAAATTGTTAAAGACCATAAATCCTGTCTTAATTTCCAGAGCTTAAAAACAAATTTTTAAATAAGTGTAATAGGTCATAAATTATAATTATCGTCATATACATTCATATATCTGCTGTGCTGCAAAACTGATTTTTCAGTGTTTAAAAAGATTGCAAATAAAATGGACCAGAGATCTGAAATTATTGTAGCTGAAGAAGTACTGACTGAGAATCAAAATAGCAAGAATCATCGCTAGTGTTAGAGACTTCGATGATGGGGAAGTAGAGAAGCACCTCAGTGCTTCCTGAGGATTCTTGAGGAATCACATTCCTCTGTGTCCTTCCACTCAGAATGAAAGCTGTCATTATAACTGAGAATAGTCTCACCTCAACAATAACACTAGTGATGCATTTCCCGTGTCAGTCGCACGCAGCCGTGTGCCGGCTGTCCTGTGCTGACGAGGATCTCTCCCCTCTTTGCAGAGGAAGCTGTCAATGAGGTCAAGCGGCAGGCGATGGCCGAGCTGCAGAAGGCAGTGTCGGAGGCCGAGCGGAAGGCTCACGACATGATCACCTCGGAGAGGGCCAAGATGGAGCGCACTGTCGCCGAAGCCAAGCGCCAGGCTGCAGAGGACGCCCTGGCTGTCATCAATCAGCAAGAGGATTCAAGTGAGGTAAGGGCCTTGCTGGGCAAGCATCACCTGTGGCTGCAGACTGTAGGTGTGTCGAGCTGGTTCAGTCTGTTCGTGTGACACAGGAGACCAGGGCCCTCTGTTAACTCTTTGCACTGCTGCTTTGGACATGTATTTCAGGTGTACACCGAGTTCCAAATTCTCTTAGCTGTGTTGTAATCTGAATCCAAAATAGCTAGTGAACTTGAGCTCTGTTCTCACCTTTTAACTGCTGTTCAGGGTTACACATAATGCCCACATTGCTGTTCTAATTTGACTTTTCAGTAGCTTCATTTTAAAGCTCTTCAAAATACCATACTGAATAGATAAAAAGATGCTCGGTGGAAAACATTTGACACTGAAATCTAGTTTAAATGAAGAAATTATTCATGAAAGAGATTGTAGAGCAAGGTGGCTAAAAGCTTGTCTGGGAAAAGTGTTGAATGTAGAAGCAATTAGCAAAAGATGATGGTTCCTGTAAGACAGAATGTGAATGTAGATTTGCAAGTGTTTCCTTATTTTGAATGTGTTGCTTTGGCTGCAGGGAATATTTCAGAGTTGAGGAACGGGCAAAGAGCATTTGGTAGGAGGAAAAAATAGACCCAAAGATCAAAGAGTAAAACAAGAATAAGTATGTTAAGCCTTGATATACTTTCAGACCTGAGAGTGGAAACCTTGAATTGCTGAGGTACAGGACATCTCACATCATGACTGCTTGGAGCTGGGAGTGAAAGAACAGTGTGTGTTTGACCAGTGCTGCGTCAGTCTAGATAGCAATTAAATTTTATGGCTGTTACAAAAAAAAAAAAGAGCCCTCAATTAAAACTGCTCTTAAAAACAGAGATGACAAAGAAATTTTGTCAATTAAAAGTTATTTGTGTATAATGTCAATTTCTCAAAGACCACTAAAATGAAAGAGCATTACCTTGATGAAGTATTTATTGTTGGTATACTAATATCTTGACTGTAATAAACCCACTTTTTAATATAACTTCTAGAGAGCAGGGAGTTGGGGAAAAGGGTAGGTAACAGTCCCTATTATGTGGGGACATACATTTGTGTGTGCTCATATCTAAAGCCTTTGCAGGGCTGGATGGGCAATGTTGTACAAGAGTCACTTAAGCTGAGATGCAGGTGAGCTACCTGCAGAATGCTGAGAACACTGGCAGAAATCACCAGCAGATAAGTCAGTGGCATGCTGCAGTATGCATCTGTAATTTGAGGGAGGGTAAGTTTTTAATTCATACCAGGCTTCTCTAGAGATGAAAGACCATTGTGGGATCACTGAATGCCCAGAGTTTCTTCTTAATGTGTAGCAGATGAATAACAAGGAGACAAAAGGAATTGATTTTCACCATCTGAAAGTTTCTCAGGAAGAAAGGGACTAGGGGAAGTGTATGTACTCTTTAAGTACTAACTGTTCCATTGTAGATTAAATAAGACATAAATTCAATTTACTGGCCTTTTGTATCTAAGATACTCAAGGACATTTTCCTGCACTGTTCATAGAAAGGGCATTTTTCTGGCATAGCATCATTAAAGAGCTGTCATTTTGTATGTATATGTATACAAGAGACTTGTATTGTTAAAACCAAAATTCCAAAGGTAAATGGTTTTGGAGGAAGCAGCAAATTAAATCTTTTTAGTCAACTGATATAGTGTAAGCAGGACAGAGGAGGTACTCACGTGCCAGTACACACAGCCCATTTTTCCATAAGCAAATGTGCATCCAAAGGAATGTGTAGTGAGTTTGTATGCTGTGATTAATTTCTGAGCAGTTAAAGCTCTGGAAAAGCCATATAACAACATCTTCTTTTGCAGCAGAATTGATTATAAGGTTTTTCACTTCTTGGGAACAGGACTGTAGGCAATGAAATGTGGCTGATAAGGTTATAGGTGTTCTCAGGGCTGTGTCCCCTCAGGGAGGTTACAAGCCTCCTGGACTTGAAAATGAAGTCTAGTGTCCTGATCCTGTAGCTTTCACCCCTGTGGTCATCAGGGTGGCTGTTTTGAGGTGCAAATTTTAGTAAGCCATCAGAGAAAAATCAAGTTTGGTAGTTTGTGTTTTCAGGTGATTGATTAACTGTGAAGGGAGATGATGGCAATACTTGTTTGAGTTAGATGTAAGTATTTATAAGTAGTTCCTCTTTGGCTTCTAATTATGACAAACTCCAAACACTTAGGGCAGTGCTTCTCACAGTTACCCATTAACTCAGCTGGTTTGGTTTTCTTTTCGGGTGACTTCTGTAAGAATGGACTGGATATTTCCTTCATCTTTTGGGACAGGAGATCATTTTGCCAGTGTTTGAAAAGTGTTTCTTCAGACATGAGACTGTGTTTTTCTGGTTCGAGGAATAAAACTCCACATTTGCTTTGGTATTCATTATCTCTTGGATCTCTCTGTGGACATCACTCCTCATTTGTCTAGGTTGTAAGTCTACATAAACTTCTCTCTGTTTACAGCTTTCATCAGAACACTTCCAGCAACATAGATTCCTGTGTATTTAAGGCACCAGAGCAAAATTTTTAAAGCTAGAATATTTCCAGTTTCAAATATGAGATTGTTAGATTGCAGCCTCTGAAGTCTTGCAGGTCTAGGGGGAATGCTGAGCATCTCTCCTCATTTCTTATCCTTGTTGGGACATTGCACCAAGGCCTGCAAGAAAGCTCACTATAGGCTGCTGTACAACCTCCATGCAGTTCCTGACAGAGAATATTTCTCCCATGGGTGTCATTTGTTCTTTTGGCTGTTGAAACTATGAATGGAGATGAGAATTTGATGCCAGATTTGTAATGTATCAGATACCATTTTCGACTGATATGGCCACTCCCTGTGTATTGGCAGGGTTTCTCCCTTCATTTGGTATTCAGTAAAATGCAGCCTGGACCTAGCTGAGGCTTCTTGAAGCTGTTCTGGTGTGAGAATTTTGTGGTATAATTTTTATTGCAGTCTTCTCCAGCACTCAAAGTGATAACTAGTACCAAGACTCAGGATTTTTGTGATTATTATAAATTCAGTGCAGTCTCCTGATCCAAGACCTTTCAGAGGTCTCACAAATAAAAGTAGATTGGATTTTTGTTTTTTCTTTTTATGTTACTGGTTTCTGTGTTGAGTTAGGTTTTTTCCTGGATTTGTTTGGCTTTTTTGGTACTCTGTTTTGCTTTGTTTTTAACCCAGAAGAAGTAGGATCCCTCTGTGCAAGATTGTCTTCAAGAAAAAAGTGAAGTTGGGCATATTAAGCCTGACCAGACTAAAATTCCAAAATTAGGAGCACAGGACAGTAAAAAGACTAATAGGGAAGGTGTGATATTTGGAAGCATATTGACCTTTGAGAAGTGGTCTGCAATATTTTGAGAATGACCACATTACATAGCACAGTTAGAATTTCTGACTCTGAATTTGATGCTTTGTTGAACTATTGTTCTTTACTTATCTTAGAGTTTTTCAGCATGGTTTAACTGGCACTCTCACCATTTTAGTGTCTGTGCATCTACTTTCTAAAGATTTTCATAGTTTCTTCACATAAGACCTTGCAACTGACCAGCTCATGTTCATGCTTTGCTTGTCGAAATTGGTTGGGGATCAGCTAACAGAGAAGACTGCTGCTGGAAAGCAAAAGGACCAGGAGAAGGCCTACCTGTCAGCATGGCTGTTTTTAACAGTTCCTTACAGTTGCTTGACAAAGGATGACCCATTCATCAGTAGTTGGCTTGGCTAAGTACAGAAACATGTGCAAGCAGCTTACTCTGGAATGACTCCTGTGCTTGCTTTGGCTGCAATGTGCTGTTTTGCAAATCAACTTTAATAGTGAGGGTGAACAGTTTAGCAAAGAGACTGACTGCCCAGATTGTAAGGGGGGGTGGGATCATCAAAACATCTGTCTTTCTGCTTTGGTATAAAATGCCACTGAAAAATCTGACACTCAGTGTTCTTCCCCAGTTTTGAGTAGGGTGGGGGCTGGGGACAGGGAAGAAACACAAATGTTTCAGTTCTCTCTGCTTAAAGCAGATGCTGACATCTGCTCAGATAAAACAAGTATGCAACTGGTCCAACACTGCTTTTAGGAGATGTGTAATGTTAGGGCTTGTTTATATTGCAGCAGTTCATGTTGTATGTGAGTATCACACTTACCTGACATTTTGAAGACAGCTGGGTTCAATCTCTGCTGACCAACCCACTGAGACCAGGGCTGTGCCAGCAAACCTGACTCAGAGCATCAGATGGTGTGATTCAGGCAAGCCTAGTTTTCAGGCTGGTATTAAGTTTAATACTTATGTCAGCTAATGTTTAATTTTTTTGGCTGGGCATCTCTTGGAAAGTAGCACATCATCCCCTGCAGTGGTGGGTGGTACAGAGGCGCCAGAGCCATGTGCTCTGCACAGGATCAGTCCAGATGTGATGTGAGCCTTGGCACTGCCCCAGACTGCGAAGCTAAGCCTGGCTTGCCAGCTTGCATGGCTCTTCTGTGCTCTGCTCTGCACTTCTGTTTTCAGGATTTAGCTACTCTTACTGACTTGTATGAAAGTTCATGTATTTCACACAACAAACAGAGGCTTGGGCAAGCCTGGAGTGTTCAGTGCTAGATGTAATTTTACTAGAAACATCTAACAGTTCAAATGCCATTTTGACACAGTGTGGGAATTTCTGAAGTATTTGGCTTTCTAATTAGTCTTGGATAAAATTCTCATAAACAACTTCACTGGATTTTCACACTGCTATTCAGCAGCTCATACAGTCCTCGTTTATGCCCCTGTGGTTTCAGTGATTTCTAGATGTTCCTTTTCTTGTGGTTAGCAGTGGTAGAGTTTTGAATGTCATAGGCATTGCAGAACCAGAAAAAATCTGGGTTCTTTGAACCCCAGCCATTCTTCCTGTCATGGTAAACTGGGGAAATCCAGGATTTCTCAAAAGAGGACAGAGCAAGGGGTTTTTTTTTCACTTAAGCAAGTTCTATACTAAGTCTCAGTTGGAGTGTCAGAGGAAACAAATACTCAATTCTGGTTGAATATTTCAGAGATGAAAGCAACAGGATGTGCAAAATTACTGACAAGTATGTTTTTTGGTACTGGAGACCACAGAAATGGAGACCTTTTGTTTTTAGGAATTTTCATGAGGGAAAACAGAAGTGTTTGGAGATGGAAGCTTAAGTGCATGAGAATTGAGAGTTTGACCTAAGATAAGGCTCTGACCTAAGACTGATGTTCCTTGTCAGTCGAAAGAGGAGGATGAAATATGATCGGTGGTATAAATTCAGAGTGAGATTCCCATCTGGTGTAATTTAACCCAATTTCATTGAATTAATCCATTTTCAAGGTAGTGAGGTTAAATTGAATTATGTAGTCTGAGAATCTAGCCTTTTGTGTACCCTCACTGTTTCACAGGCAAATCAACACAGAGTTAAACTGCAATCCAGTCCTTCTCATAGTTTTATCTATGTCTGGAACTCTACAGAGCATGAGCTGGAAGTGCAGTGTAGTAGATCACTACCCAAAGACAGAATATATAGACCAGCAGAGGCTTTGAGATTGGCTTCTCCCTTTCCCAATCTGTGATGAGCTCTAGGTGTACCCTTCCCCCTGCTTTTCCTGTGCTTTAATGATGGAGATTCTCCAACATCTCTAGGCAATTTGTACCTGTTCTTAACAGAAGTTTGATCCCATTACTTCTTGACGACCTTCCCTGCAGTGACGACCTTCCCAGTCCCTGGGTGCTACTGCCCCTTTAAGGCTACCATCTCACATGTAACAGTCTTGGTCCATTCAGTCTCTTCTCATAGCTTGTGTTTGTCTGACTTCTGATTATTCCGGCTGCCTTTCTCCAGGTTCTTTCCAAGTCTTATTTATCTTGTTTGATTTTCTGTATTTGAAGTGCATCTTCCCAGCCTGGATCATGCTCCCTGTTGGATCTTGCCAGTGCTAGGAGAGTCTTAAATCAAGTGTAAGGCAGTCAGTATTTGTGGTCATATGCCCTTGTATGAAGATTGCCATTGCATCACCAGCATGACATCGTGGCCATCTGTTGTCCAAGATGCTGTGTACACACCTCAGCCAGGGTGCTCCATTCTGCTGGTACCTGCTAGAACATCCCAAGAAGGAAGATACCTGGAGTATGTTCAATTCCATAGTGAGGTCAGGCTTTTTCTGTGATAGCTGGATCTCCTGGGAATACATGAGCAGCAGGGCCATGCAAAGCACAGCCCAGGCTATTAGCTGTCATCTCGAGCCTGGTAGAAGTTGGGGCTATCAGCCAGCACTGAGAACAGAAAGCATTTGTTTCCAAAGATTGTGGTGCCCAAGCCTGGTCTTTGCTGCTCTTTTTCACTACTTGGCCATGGGAAGGAGCAATGAATGGTCACAATGGTGAGGGCTGTGTGGGACAGGGAGTTCTGCACGTCAAATCCAGCTGCTGTCTCAGTGCAAGCTCTCTGTGATGTGTGTGCTTGTTTATGTTAATTTGCACTGTAGTCATTTTTAAACACAATAAGTTGCCGCATAAATGTGAGCTGTAAAATTTATCTTGAAATTCTTGTATTTTATGTGCTTTTATTCCCACAATTACACTAAATCTGTAATGACCTGTTAAATTAGAAATAATATGTCCAATGAACAAAATCACATACCAAACAATGTAGGACACATTAAGTAATCATGTAAGGAGCCATCTTAGTGCTTCACCACTTCATTAAAATCTTGCACCTATGCATAATTTTTCATGTTCTGCACAGTCTGATAGTTAACTGGTGTCTATTTTAATAAGAAAGTTGAACCAATACTGTTAGAATTAAACAACTGTTTTCTGACTTCAATACAGACCATGTGGTAAGATACTGAAACACTCTGTGGTGGCTCTGGTCACGTCTGGAGACAGATCACTCTCTATGTGCTTCTCAAAAAGGGAAGCAAAATGAAGATTCATCGGATGCTGGCCTATATGAACTAAACACATCCTTGAATAAGTCAAGTTTGACATCCTCATAATAATTCCCACGCAATTACAGCATGCACTTCAATGTTGCAAACAGATCTGCACGAGGGAGGAATTCCTGCACCTGGGCATTTGCTGGCTGGCTTCAGCATTATTCCATGTGGGGGAAAGGGTCTTTCTGGAAAAGTCTGCATGGGGATGTTTTGTTCAGGTTTATTTGTTTTCAGATGAGGGTATAAAGGGAAATATGGGCCAAACCCAGGGCTGGCAATTTAGTTGGAAGCAAATAGCTAGGAGGTCAGCAGGCATTGCCAGTAGGTGGAAACTCTGTGCAAGTACAACTGGAGCAGAATTACACCATGTTTATTGAGCACAGTACAAGCAAGCGTCAAGCTGTCAGAATGAAACTTTCATTAGAAATATTGTACTATAGAAATAGAATATATAAAAATAATATAAAAAAATAGAGATACATATAGAAACAAAATAGAAATGTGTAAATTATAATCAGTATAATATATAATAAAGGAGAACAAATGGATATTATAATAAGGAAGAATTGGTATAACAAAAAGAATAATTCAGTTACAGTTATCTTTCTGGTTAGCAGGATGAAATGCTCATACAAAATGCTGATACAAAAATGTCAGGTCACTTTGGTGTATGCATAAATATGTCTATGTTTGTACATGTTCATGTACAGTGGTCTAAATTACTCATAGTTATTTTTCATTGTGGAGATAAAAGTTGTTTAAAGAAAAGATATTTGAGAATAGTACAGCTATTCATGTCCATGTAGATTTACCTCTCCAGCACCGGACAGAGTTTAAGCAAAATGAACCTGAAACAATGACTACTGAATCAAAACCAGGTGATGCCAGACAAGGAGTCTGAATTCCTGACATTTAACTACCAGAAACATCTGTTTCTGTGTGTTGGTAATTCCACCTTTTTTTTTTTTTTTTTTTTTTTAGTGTTTTTAAAGATGGAAACAATTTTATGAATTGGAAAAAAAAAAGTCCCCAACACATGTATCTGTAATTACCTGGTTTAGTCTGTGTGTTTAATCAGTATGAATTGAGAATACCATGTACCTTTAATTTCAAACTCCAAGAACAATTGGGCACTGGACAGTTACTTTCCCCCCATCTGCCAGTACATGGCTATGCAAAAAAAAAAAAAAAAAAAGCAACCAACTATCCAAAACAACAAAAACCAGCAAAAAGAGGGAATATGGAACTAACACAGGGATATTTTCTAAAGTCATTTGAATCTGATTAAAAGTCTAATTTGCTTAAAATACTGTTTTGGATTTAGGGCTTTGTTTCATTCTGGAATTGGGATTTTTTTTTTTAAGTAGTTGAGGAATATCACTTAAGGATTGGCTGTGTTCCAGCATCCAGCTGGCAGAGCTATAGAGTGTGTTAAAGTGAATAGCACACATATTCTGCAGTGGCTTCCCCATCCTGCCAAAGATTTAGACTGTAGCTTA